>NC_088414.1:36980857-36983391 GCF_034236695.1 Oncorhynchus nerka
GGCTATATACAGGGGTACCAGTACAGAGTCAATGTGGAGGCTATATACAGGGGTACCAGTACAGAGTCAATGTGGAGGCTATATACAGGGGTACCAGTACAGAGTCAATGTGGAGGCTATATACAGGGGTACCAGTACAGAGTCAATGTGGAGGCTATATACAGGGGGTACCAGTACAGAGTCAATGTGGAGGCTATATACAGGGGTACCAGTACAGAGTCAATGTGGAGGCTATATACAGGGGTACCAGTACAGAGTCAATGTGGAGGCTATATACAGGGGTACCAGGTACAGAGTCAATGTGGAGGCTATATACAGGGGTACCAGTACAGAGTCAATGTGGAGGCTATATACAGGGGTACCAGTACAGAGTCAATGTGGAGCTATATACAGGGGTACCAGTACAGAGTCAATGTGGAGGCTATATACAGGGGTACCAGTACAGAGTCAATGTGGAGGCTATATACAGGGGTACCGGTACAGAGTCAATGTGGAGGCTATATACAGGGGTACCGGTACAGAGTCAATGTGGAGGCTATATACAGGGGGTACGGTACAGAGTCAATGTGGAGGCTATATACAGGGTACCAGTACAGAGTCAATGTGGAGGCTATATACAGGGGTACCGGTACAGAGTCAATGTGGAGGCTATATACAGGGGTACCGGTACAGAGTCAATGTGGAGGCTATATACAGGGGGTACCAGTACAGAGTCAATGTGGAGGCTATATACAGGGGGTACCAATGTGGAGTGCAGAGTCAATGTGGAGGCTATATACAGGGGTACCAGTACAGAGTCAATGTGGAGGCTATATACAGGGTACCAGTACAGAGTCAATGTGGAGCTATATACAGGGTACCGGTACAGAGTCAATGTGGAGGCTATATACAGGGGTACCTGGTACAGAGTCAATGTGGAGGCTATATACAGGGAGTTTGCCTGGTACAGAGTCAATGTGGAGGCTATATACAGGGGGTACCGGTACAGAGTCAATGTGGAGGCTATATACAGGGGTACCAGTACAGAGTCAATGTGGAGGCTATATACAGGGGTACCAGTACAGAGTCAATGTGGAGGCTATATACAGGGGTACGGTACAGAGTCAATGTGGAGGCTATATACAGGGGTACCAGTACAGAGTCAATGTGGAGGCTATATACAGGGGTACCAGTACAGAGTCAATGTGGAGGCTATATACAGGGGTACCAGTACAGAGTCAATGTGGAGGCTATATACAGGGGTACCAGTACAGAGTCAATGTGGAGGCTATATACAGGGAGTACCAGTACAGAGTCAATGTGGAGGCTATATACAGGGGTACCAGTACAGAGTCAATGTGGAGGCTATATACAGGGGGTACCAGTACAGAGTCAATGTGGAGGCTATATACAGGGGTACCAGTACAGAGTCAATGTGGAGGCTATATACAGGGGGTACCAGTACAGAGTCAATGTGGAGGCTATATACAGGGGGTACCGGTACAGAGTCAATGTGGAGGCTATATACAGGAGTACCGGTACAGAGTCAATGTGGAGGCTATATACAGGGGTACCGGTACAGAGTCAATGTGGAGGCTATATACAGGGGGTACCAGTACAGAGTCAATGTGGAGGCTATATACAGGGGTACCAGTACAGAGTCAATGTGGAGGCTATATACAGGGGTACCAGTACAGAGTCAATGTGGAGGCTATATACAGGGGTACCAGTACAGAGTCAATGTGGAGGCTATATACAGGGGTACCAGTACAGAGTCAATGTGGAGGCTATATACAGGGGTACCAGTACAGAGTCAATGTGGAGGCTATATACAGGGGTACCAGTACAGAGTCAATGTGGAGGCTATATACAGGGGGTACCAGTACAGAGTCAATGTGGAGGCTATATACAGGGGTACCAGTACAGAGTCAATGTGGAGGCTATATACAGGGGTACCAGTACAGAGTCAATGTGGAGGCTATATACAGGGGTACCAGTACAGAGTCAATGTGGAGGCTATATACAGGGGTACCAGTACAGAGTCAATGTGGAGGCTATATACAGGGGTACCAGTACAGAGTCAATGTGGAGGCTATATACAGGGGGTACCAGTACAGAGTCAATGTGGAGGCTATATACAGGGGGTACCAGTACAGAGTCAATGTGGAGGCTATATACAGGGGTACCAGTACAGAGTCAATGTGGAGGCTATATACAGGGGTACCAGTACAGAGTCAATGTGGAGGCTATATACAGGGGTACCAGTACAGAGTCAATGTGGAGGCTATATACAGGGGTACCAGTACAGAGTCAATGTGGAGGCTATATACAGGGGTACCAGTACAGAGTCAATGTGGAGGCTATATACAGGGGTACCAGTACAGAGTCAATGTGGAGGCTATATACAGGGGGTACCAGTACAGAGTCAATGTGGAGGCTATATACAGGGGTACCAGTACAGAGTCAATGTGGAGGCTATATACAGGGGTACCAGTACAGAGTCAATGTGGAGGCTATATACAGGGGTACCAGTACAGAGTCAATGTGGAGGCTAT
>NC_088414.1:36983891-36991391 GCF_034236695.1 Oncorhynchus nerka
TAACCTGACACGGAGGATCTTTGATGGGGTAGAGTGGTGATATGTGTAGGTGTCCATTTCAATTAGGCAAAAGTTTCAATCAGCAGATAATCCACTGCGGTTATGAAGGTCTGAGGTTGATGACTTCACAGCGTGAGGCTGAGACTGACCTGTGGCGGGAGTCGTGGCGACGATGCTCTGAGAACACTGGTTCTTGTAGCTCGTCCATTGTTCCATCAGGAGCTTCAGAGATTTCGCCGAGGAGACCTGGGTACAAAAGGAGAACAGTAATTCGACTCTGCTGAACCTCCCTCTAACTAAATGTGTGTGTGTGTGTGTGTGTGTGTGTGTGTGTGTGTGTGTGTGTGAGAGAGAGAGAGAGAGAGAGAGAGAGAGAGAGAGAGAGAGAGAGAGTCTTACCTGGGTGTAGCCAGAGAGGGTGAGCAGAGATAAGAGGACACACATCTGGAACATCCCCCACCTGGCTACGCTGGGAGAGGAGGGGTGGGGAAGGGGGACTCAACTCATCAGGGGGCCCAGCCTGGTCTACCCTACAGGCTACAAAAACACACACACACACACATGTGAACACACACACAAACACAGAGAGGAAGTGAGAGAGAGATAAATGTCACATTGGGTTTTTACTCAATTACCGTACAACAGACCACGTATTCACCATGCACACCCTAATTGACATAAAAAGAAACCAAAACAAAGTCTTCTGATGCTTTGTTGATTTCAAACAAGCCTTTGACTCATTTTGGCATGAGGGTCTGCTATACAAATTGATGAAAAGTGATGTTGGGGGAAAAACATACGACATTATAAAATCAATGTACACAAACAACAAGTGTGCGGTTAAAATTGGCAAAAAACACACACATTTCTTCACACCGGGTCGTGGAGTGAGACTGGGATGCAGCTTAAGCCCCACCCTCTTCAACATATATCAACGAATGGCGAGGGCACTACAACAGTCTGCCGTACCCGGCCTCACCCTACTAGAATCAGAAGTCAAAATCTACTGTTTGCTGATGATCTGGTGCTTCTGTCACCAACCAAGGAGGGCTTTCAACAGCACCTAGATCTTCTGCACAGATTCTGTCAGACCTGGGCCCTGCCAGACCTGGGCCCTGCCAGACCTGGGCCCTGCCAGACCTGGGCCCTGCCAGACCTGGGCCCTGACAGACCTGGGCCCTGCCAGACCTGGGCCCTGACAGACCTGGGCCCTGACAGACCTGGGCCCTGACAGACCTGGGCCCTGTCAGACCTGGGCCCTGTCAGACCTGGGCCCTGACAGACCTGGGCCCTGACAGACCTGGGCCCTGCCAGACCTGGGCCCTGACAGACCTGGGCCCTGCCAGACCTGGGCCCTGCCAGACCTGGGCCCTGACAGACCTGGGCCCTGCCAGACCTGGGCCCTGACAGACCTGGGCCCTGCCAGACCTGGGCCCTGCCAGACCTGGGCCCTGACAGACCTGGGCCCTGCCAGACCTGGGCCCTGCCAGACCTGGGCCCTGACAGTAAATCTCAGTAAGACCAAAATAATGGTGATCCAAAAAAAGTTCTAGTCACCAGGACCACAAATACAAATTCCATCTAGACACAGTTGTCCTAGAGCACACAGAAAACTATACATACCTTGGCCTAAACATCAGCGCCACAGGTAACTTCCACAAAACTAAGAACGATCTGAGAGACAAGGCAAGAAGGGCATTCTATGCCATCAAAAGGAACATAAAATTCAACATACCAATTAGGATCTGGCTAAAAATACTTGAATCAGTTATAGAACCCATTACCCTTTATGGTTGTGAGGTCTGGGGTCCGCTCACCAACCAAGAATTCACAAAATGGGAAAAACACAAAATTGAGACTCTGCACGCAGAATTCTGCAAAAATATCCTCTGTGTACAACGTAGAACACCAAATAATGCATGCAGAGCAGAATTAGGCCGATACCTGTTAATTATCAAAATCAAGAAAAGAGACGTTAAATTCTACAACCACCTAAAAGGAAGCGATTCCCAACCCTTCCATAACAAAGCCATCACCTACAGAGAGATGAACCTGGAGAAGCAAGCTGGTCCTGGGGCTCTGTTCACAAACACAAACACATTCCACAGAGCCCCAGGACAGCAACACAATTAGACCCAACCAAATCATGAGAAAACAAAAAGATAATTACTTGACACATTGGAAAGAATTAACAAAAAAACAGAGCAAACCAGAATGTAATTTGGCCCTAAACAGAGAGTACACAGTGGCAGAATACCTGACCACTGTGACTGACCCAAACTTAAGGAAAGCTTTGACTATGTACAGACTTAGTGAGCATAGCCTTGCTATTGAGAGCGTCTGCTAAATGACTTAAATGTAAATGTAATTGAGAAAGGCCGCTGTAGGCAGACCTGGCTCTCAAGAGAAGACAGGCTATGTGCTCACTACCCACAAAATGAGGTGGAAACTGAGCTGCACTTCCTAACCTCCTGCCAAATGTATGACCATGTTAGAGACACATATTTCCCTCAGATTACACAGATCCACAAAGAATTCAAAAACAAACCCGATTTTGATAAACTCCCATATCTACTGTGTGAAATACCACCGTGTTCCATCACAGCAGCAAGATGTGTGACCTGTTGCCACAAGAAAAGGGCAACCAGTGAAGAACACACACCATTGTAAATACAACCCATATTTATGTTTATTTATTTTCCGTTGTGTACTTTAACTATTTGTACATTGTTACAACACTGTATATATATATATAATATGACATTTGTCATGTCTTTATTGTTTTGAAACTTCTGTATGTGTAATGTTTACTGTTCATTTTTATTGTTTATTTCACGTTTATTATTTACCTCACTTGCTTTGGCAATATTAACACGTTTCCCATGACGATAAAGCCCCTTGAATTGAATTGATAAAGAGAGAGTTGCTTGAATTGAAATGATAAAGAGAGAGTTGCTTGAATTAATTGAATTGATAAAGAGAGTTGCTTGAATTGAATTGATAAAGAGAGAGTTGCTTGAATTTAATTGATAAAGAGAGTTGCTTGAATTGATAAAGAGAGAGTTGCTTGAATGAATTGATAAAGAGAGAGTTGCTTGAATTGAATTGAATTGATAAAGAGAGAGTTGCTTGAATTGAATTGATAAAGAGAGAGTTGCTTGAATTGAATTGATAAAGAGAGAGTTGCTTGAATTGAATTGATAAAGAGAGAGTTGCTTGAATTGAAATGATAAAGAGAGAGTTGCTTGAATTGAATTGATAAAGAGAGAGTTGCTTGAATTGAATTGAATTGCTTACACCTCTCGGCATAATATTCCATATCCCATTCTGATCCTCCTCCTCCTCTTCATCCTCCTCATCGTCACCATCACCATGGGGAGAGAAGGGTGACTCTATAGGGACTGGGAGGTTACTTAAGTCCCTTTAGGGATGTAAACGTTCCCACACTGTTATTGGCATCACACAGCCACACTGATCTATAGTTCACTGTAAAGATATGACGATCGCAATCTGTGTGTGTGTGTGTGTGTGTGTGTGTGTGTGTGTGTGTGTGTGCGTGCGTGCGTGCGTGCGTGCGTGCGTGCGTGCGTGTGTGTGCGTGCGTGCGTGTGTGTGTGTGTGTTTATCCCATAGTGCTGAATGACTTGTGTTTGTCCCTAGTGAATTCTCAGATGGGAATTCTACTCTGCTCCATCAGACAACTATGGGAAAAGGGTCACATCATCCAGTCACATCATCCAGTCACATCATCCACTCACATCATCCACTCACATCACAGAGGAAATGACCTGTGATTCCAAACCAACGCACCTGTAAGTCCATCCTATAAGACAGTAGGGTGACATGCGGTAAGACATGAGGAGGTATCCTAAAAGACTGGATAAATAAGTGGAAATAGCTTCACCTTGTCTTCTGTCTAGGTGTAATGTTAGACATATCGCTGAGCTATTGCATACACCTCATTGTCAGTCTCTCTATCCAATCACATCCCAGGAAAATTGACTTCCTGTTTGGTCATGCAGGTCTGAGGTCAAGGGGGTGTTTACGGCGGTTTCTTCTGCTTTACGGCATGTGTGTCTGTGTCTCACGGCGACGGGCCGGTCCTCCTCTTCCGCTGCTGTGTAGTCGGAGAACGGAACGAAATCTGAAACGTTTCTGCAAAAACACCTTTACTGTGGAAACATTTTTGGCTAAAAAGTTTCAGATTCCATTCTGTTCCAATCTCTCTCTCTCTCCGCTGGGGGCCGTGATGGGCTGTGTGTGTGTGTGTGTGTGTGTGTGTGTGTGTGTGTGTGTGTGTGTGTGTGTGTGTGTGTGTGTGTGTGTGTGTGTGTGTGTGTGTGTGTGCTCCCATGTACAAGAGTATGTCACACAGAAGAGGTTCCCCGTCACAGCTAGTGAGAGACATGTAATTCCACAGGTGTCACACAGAAGAGGTTCCCCGTCAAAACTAGAGAGTGACATCTAATTCCACAGGTGTCACACAGAAGAGGTTCCCCGTCAAAACTAGAGAGTGACATCTAATTCCAGAGGTGTCACAAAGAAGAGGTTCCCCGTCAAAGCTACGGAGTGACATCTAACTCCCCAGGTGTCACACAGAAGATGTTCCCCGTCACAGCTACGGAGTGACATCTAATTCCACAGGTGTCACACTAATCCCCTTCCACCATTCCACCTAATAATCTTTCCATCCAGAGAGAGAGAGAGAGAGAGAGAGAGAGATTATTCTGTATGTCTGGTGTTTTTTCACCACAATATCGACCAGAACAGAGACATAATCACAGCGGTGTCTTGTACCAGTGTCTTATCGATCGAACAAACACAAACAGACACACACAGGATGAGTGTGTCGGACTGTTGAATGTTTAGCCAGTGGAGGGAAGAAAGAGCAGTGGAATGAGGAAACCACCTGGCAGGAGGTGGAATGTTATATCCCCCTGTTCTATTACCAGAGGGTCAGCAGGATACATGATGGGAGACAGGGGGAGAGGAGACAGGGGAGAGGGAGAGGGAGACAGGGAGAGGGACACAGGGGAGAGGGACACAGGGGAGAGGGGAGAGGGAGACAGGGAGAGGGAGACAGGGGAGAGGGGAGAGGGAGACAGGGGAGAGGGACACAGGGGAAAGGGAGAGGGAGACAGGGGGGAGAGGGGAGGGAGAGGAGACAGGGGAGAGGGGAGAGGGAGACAGGGGAGAGGGAGACAGGGGAGAGGAGACAAGGGAGAGGGAGAGAGGAGAGGAGACAGGAGACAGGGGAGAGGAGACAGGAGACAGGGGAGAGGAGACAGGGGAGAGGGAGACAGGGGAGAGGGAGAGGGAGACAGGAGAGAGGAGACAGGAGACAGGAGAGAGGAGACAGGGGAGAGGAGACAGGGGAGAGGGAGAGGGAGACAGGAGAGAGGAGACAGGGGAGAGGAGACAGGGGAGAGGGAGAGAGGAGAGGGATACAGGAGACAGGGGAGAGGAGACAGGGGAGAGGAGACAGGGGAGAGGGAGACAGGGGAGAGGGAGACAGGAGAGAGGAGACAGGAGACAGGAGACAGGGGAGAGGGGAGAGGGAGACAGGGGAGAGGGAGACAGGGGAGAGGGAGACAGGAGACAGGGGAGAGGAGACAGGAGACAGGGGAGAGGAGACAGGGGAGAGGGAGAGGGAGACAGGGGAGAGGGAGACAGGGGAGAGGGAGACAGGAGAGAGGGAGACAGGGGAGAGGAAGACAGGAGACAGGAGACAGGGGAGAGGGAGAGGGAGACAGGAGAGAGGGAGACAGGGGAGAGGGAGACAGGAGAGAGGGAGACAGGGGAGAGGGAGACAGGGAGAGGGAGACAGGAGACAGGAGACAGGGGAGAGGGGAGAGGGAGACAGGAGACAGGGAGACAGGGGAGAGGGAGACAGGGGAGAGGGAGACAGGAGACAGGGAGAGGGAGACAGGGAGAGGAGACAGGAGACAGGGGAGAGGGAGACAGGGGAGAGGAGAGAGGAGACAGGAGACAGGGGAGAGGAGACAGGAGACAGGGGAGAGGGAGAGGGAGACAGGAGAGAGGAGACAGGAGACAGGGGAGAGGGAGAGGGGAGACAGGGAGAGGGAGACAGGAGACAGGGGAGAGGAGACAGGAGACAGGGGAGAGGGAGACAGGAGACAGGGGAGAGGGAGACAGGAGACAGGAGACAGGGGAGAGGGAGACAGGAGACAGGGGAGAGGGAGAGGGAGACAGGAGACAGGGGAGAGGAGACAGGAGACAGGGGAGAGGGAGACAGGGGAGAGGAGACAGGAGACAGGGGAGAGGGAGACAGGGGAGAGGAGACAGGAGACAGGAGAGAGGGAGAAAATGGAGAGGGAGACAGGGGAGAGGGAGACAGGAGACAGGGGAGAGGGAGACAGGAGACAGGGGAGAGGAGACAGGGGAGAGGAGACAGGAGACAGGGGAGAGGGAGACAGGGGAGTGGAGACAGGAGACAGGAGAGAGGGAGAACATGGAGAGGGAAACAGGGGAGAGGAGACAGGGGAGAGGAGACAGGAGACAGGGGAGAGGATACAGGAGACAGGGGAGAGGGAGACAGGGGAGAGGAGACAGGAGACAGGAGAGAGGGAGAACATGGAGAGGGAGACAGGGGAGAGGGAGACAGGAGACAGGGGAGAGGGAGACAGGAGACAGGGGAGAGGAGACAGGGGAGAGGAGACAGGAGACAGGAGAGAGGGAGACAGAGGAGAGGGAAACAGGAGACAGGGGAGACGGAGACAGGAGACAGGGGAGAGGGAGACAGGGGAGAGGAGACAGGAGACAGGGGAGAGGGAGACAGGGGAGAGGAGACAGGAGACAGGAGAGAGGGAGAAAATGGAGAGGGTGACAGGGGAGAGGGAGACAGGAGACAGGGGAGAGGAGACAGGGGAGAGGAGACAGGAGACAGGAGAGAGGGAGACAGGAGACAGGGGAGAGGAGACAGGAGACAGGAGACAGGAGCCAGGAGACAGGGGAGAGGGAGACAGGAGACAGGGGAGAGGGAGACAGGAGACAGGGGAGAGGGAGACAGGGGAGAGGGAGACAGGAGACAGGGGAGAGGGAGACAGGAGACAGGGGAGAGGGAGACAGGAGACAGGGGAGAGGGAGACAGGAGACAGGGGAGAGGGAGACAGGAGACAGGAGACAGGGGAGAGGGAGACAGGAGACAGGGGAGAGGGAGACAGGGGAGAGGAGACAGGGGAGAAAAGACAGGGGAGAGGAGACAGGGGAGAGGAGACAGGGGAGAGGGAGACGGGAGAGGAGACAGGGGAGAGGAGACAGGGGAGAGGGAGACAGGGGAGAGGAGACAGGGGAGAGGAGACTGGGGTAGACAGGGACACAGAGACAGACAGGCAGGCAGACAGACAGACAGACAGACAGGCAGACAGACAGACAGACAGACAGACAGACAGACAGACAGACAGACAGACAGACAGACAGACAGACAGACAGACAGACAGACAGACAGACAGACAGACAGACAGACAGACAGACAGACAG
>NC_088414.1:36998891-37003891 GCF_034236695.1 Oncorhynchus nerka
TAGTGTAAGTGAGGGGTTGTGTGCATAAATGTGATAATGAGGGGTGATGATAGGTGCCAAAACAAACAAACAAAACGACCACAGAAATACCAGAACCAACATCTAACAGTGTGTCTGCATGGAGAGAGTCTCCTCCATGAACGGAGAAGAGATGTATTTATACCGGGACAAATCTGGACCCAGGTGTGTCCCATTTCCCTGACGACCCTCCCGGCTCCGCCCACCGACATCCTATTAAGGAAAACAAGAGCAAAGAGAAAGAACTCGGCAGACAGAGTGGGAGGGACGTCACACATTGTAATCTGATTGTGATTAGCTGTTCCTGACCGCGTCCGGAGGTAGTCGATATCGTTGGAGTGTAAATGAATCCAGACAACGAAAGCGTTTTGTTGTCCCCGTCCTCTAAAGAGAATTCACATCGGCCAGGTCAGGTAGTAATTATGGACAACGATACCTCAACAATTCCAGTTCCTGAACCATCAATGAGGCCATTTCCACCATTACGAATCATTGGCAATGAAACAAAGAGTTGGAGCCAAAGTTCTCCCAACATGTTCAGTATGAAGGGCTGGACAGACAGATAGATTACCTTGTAGTGGAATATAAAACAACAGGTCTTTCTCAAGCAGCGTTGAGGTGGCAGCTGGCGTGGCGTTAAAATAAAGGCAACTTCACCGTCACTAGATAGCGACGCCAAAGGTCATTAGCAAAACGAGATTACAACGTTAGAAAGACAACGTATGGAAACATCCACGCGTAGCGATCGACCCCGTACAGACCTGTTTGGGTAACGCTTTGTGCCATTCAGAGAGGCACTGTAGTCGACTCTGTAACTGAACCTGTTTCTACTGTGTGCATTAGGGCCTAAGAGTCATTCTGATTTCTACTGTGTGCATTAGGGCCTAAGAGTCATTCTGATATCTACTGTGTGCATTAGGGCCTAAGAGTCATTCTGATTTCTACTGTGTGCATTAGGGCCTAAAAGTCATTCTGATATCTACTGTGTGCATTAGGGCCTAAAAGTCATTCTGATTTCTACTGTGTGCATTAGGGCCTAAAAGTCATTCTGATTTCTACTGTGTGCATTAGGGCCTAAGAGTCATTCTGATATCTACTGTGTGCATTAGGGCCTAAAAGTCATTCTGATTTCTACTGTGCATTAGGGCCTAAGAGTCATTCTGATATCTACTGTGTGGATTAGGGCCTAAGAGTCATTCTGATATCTACTGTGTGCATTAGGGCCTAAAAGTCATTCTGATATCTACTGTGTGCATTAGGGCCTAAGAGTCATTCTGATTTCTACTGTGTGCATTAGGGCCTAAGAGTCATTCTGATTTCTACTGTGTGCATTAGGGCCTAAGAGTCATTCCGATATCTACTGTGTGCATTAGGGCCTAAGAGTCATTTTGATTTCTGCTGTGTGCATTAGGGCCTAAGAGTCATTTTGATTTCTGCTGTGTGCATTAGGGCCTAAGAGTCATTCTGATTTCTACTGTGTGCATTAGGGCCTAAGAGTCATTCTGATTTCTACTGTGTGCATTAGGGCCTAAGAGTCATTCTGATTTCTACTGTGTGCATTAGGGCCTAAGAGTCATTCTGATTTCTACTGTGTGCATTAGGGCCTAAGAGTCATTTTGATATCTACTGTGTGCATTAGGGCCTAAAAGTCATTCTGATTTCTACTGTGCATTAGGGCCTAAGAGTCATTCTGATATCTACTGTGTGCATTAGGGCCTAAGAGTCATTCTGATATCTACTGTGTGCATTAGGGCCTAAAAGTCATTCTGATATCTACTGTGTGCATTAGGGCCTAAGAGTCATTCTGATTTCTACTGTGTGCATTAGGGCCTAAGAGTCATTCTGATTTCTACTGTGTGCATTAGGGCCTAAGAGTCATTCTGATTTCTACTGTGTGCATTAGGGCCTAAGAGTCATTTTGATATCTACTGTGTGCATTAGGGCCTAAAAGTCATTCTGATTTCTACTGTGCATTAGGGCCTAAGAGTCATTCTGATATCTACTGTGTGCATTAGGGCCTAAGAGTCATTCTGATATCTACTGTGTGCATTAGGGCCTAAAAGTCAGTCTGATATCTACTGTGTGCATTAGGGCCTAAGAGTCATTCTGATTTCTACTGTGTGCATTAGGGCCTAAGAGTCATTCTGATTTCTACTGTGTGCATTAGGGCCTAAGAGTCATTCCGATATCTACTGTGTGCATTAGGGCCTAAGAGTCATTTTGATTTCTGCTGTGTGCATTAGGGCCTAAGAGTCATTCTGATTTCTACTGTGTACATTAGGGCCTAAGAGTCATTCTGATTTCTACTGTGTGCATTAGGGCCTAAGAGTCGTTCTGATTTCTACTGTGTGCATTAGGGCCTAAGAGTCATTCTGATTTCTACTGTGTGCATTAGGGCCTAAGAGTCATTCTGATTTCTACTGTGTGCATTAGGGCCTAAGAGTCATTTTGATTTCTACTGTGTGCATTAGGGCCTAAGAGTCATTCTGATTTCTACTGTGTGCATTAGGGCCTAAGAGTCATTCTGATTTCTACTGTGTGCATTAGGGCCTAAGAGTCATTCTGATTTCTACTGTGTGCATTAGGGCCTAAGAGTCATTTTGATTTCTACTGTGTGCATTAGGGCCTAAGAGTCATTCTGATTTCTACTGTGTGCATTAGGGACAAAGAGTCATTCTGATTTCTACTGTGTGCATTAGGGCCTAAGAGTCATTCTGATTTATGCTGTGTGCATTAGGGCCTAAGAGTCATTCTGATTTCTACTGTCTGCATTAGGGCCTAAGAGTCATTCTGATTTCTACTGTGTGCATTAGGGCCTAAGAGTCATTCTGATTTCTACTGTGTGCATTAGGGCCTAAGAGTCATTCTGATTTCTACTGTGTGCATTAGGGCCTAAGAGTCATTCTGATTTCTACTGTGTGCATTAGGGCCTAAGAGTCATTCTGATTTCTACCTTGTGCATTAGGGCCTAAGAGTCATTCTGATTTCTGCTGTGTGCATTAGGGCCTAACAGTCATTCTGATTTCTACTGTGTGCATTAGGGCCTAAGAGTCATTCTGATTTCTACTGTGTGCATTAGGGCCTAAGAGTCATTCTGATTTCTACTGTGTGCATTAGGGCCTAAGAGTCATTTTGATTTCTACTGTGTGCATTAGGGCCTAAGAGTCATTCCGATATCTACTGTGTGCATTAGGGCCTAAGAGTCATTCTGATTTCTACTGTGTGCATTAGGGCCTAAGAGTCATTCTGATTTCTACTGTGTGCATTAGGGCCTAAGAGTCATTCTGATTTCTACTGTGTGCATTAGGGCCTAAGAGTCATTCTGATTTCTACTGTGTGCATTAGGGCCTAAGAGTCATTCTGATTTCTGCTGTGTGCATTAGGGCCTAAGAGTCATTCTGATTTCTACTGTGTGCATTAGGGCCTAAGAGTCATTCTGATTTCTACTGTGTGCATTAGGGCCTAAGAGTCATTCTGATTTCTACTGTGTGCATTAGGGCCTAAGAGTCATTCTGATTTCTACTGTGTGCATTAGGGCCTAAGAGTCATTCTGATTTCTGCTGTGTGCATTAGGGCCTAAGAGTCATTCTGATTTCTACTGTGTGCATTAGGGCCTAAGAGTCATTCTGATTTCTACTGTGTGCATTAGGGCCTAAGAGTCATTCTGATTTCTACTGTGTGCATTAGGGCCTAAGAGTCATTCTGATTTCTGCTGTGTGCATTAGGGCCTAAGAGTCATTCTGATTTCTGCTGTGTGCATTAGGGCCTAAGAGTCATTCTGATTTCTACTGTGTGCATTAGGGCCTAAGAGTCATTCTGATTTCTACTGTGTGCATTAGGGCCTAAGAGTCATTCTGATTTCTACTGTGTGCATTAGGGCCTAAGAGTCATTCTGATTTCTACTGTGTGCATTAGGGCCTAAGAGTCATTTTGATTTCTACTGTGTGCATTAGGGCCTAAGAGTCATTCCGATATCTACTGTGTGCATTAGGGCCTAAGAGTCATTTTGATTTCTGCTGTGTGCATTAGGGCCTAAGAGTCATTCTGATTTCTGCTGTGTGCATTAGGGCCTAAGAGTCATTCTGATTTCTACTGTGTGCATTAGGGCCTAAGAGTCATTCTGATTTCTACTGTGTGCATTAGGGCCTAAGAGTCATTCTGATTTCTACTGTGTGCATTAGGGCCTAAGAGTCATTTTGATATCTACTGTGTGCATTAGGGCCTAAAAGTCATTCTGATTTCTACTGTGCATTAGGGCCTAAGAGTCATTCTGATATCTACTGTGTGCATTAGGGCCTAAGAGTCATTCTGATATCTACTGTGTGCATTAGGGCCTAAAAGTCATTCTGATATCTACTGTGTGCATTAGGGCCTAAGAGTCATTCTGATTTCTACTGTGTGCATTAGGGCCTAAGAGTCATTCTGATTTCTACTGTGTGCATTAGGGCCTAAGAGTCATTCCGATATCTACTGTGTGCATTAGGGCCTAAGAGTCATTTTGATTTCTGCTGTGTGCATTAGGGCCTAAGAGTCATTCTGATTTCTACTGTGTACATTAGGGCCTAAGAGTCATTCTGATTTCTACTGTGTGCATTAGGGCCTAAGAGTCGTTCTGATTTCTACTGTGTGCATTAGGGCCTAAGAGTCATTTTGATTTCTACTGTGTGCATTAGGGCCTAAGAGTCATTCTAATTTCTACTGTGTGCATTAGGGACAAAGAGTCATTCTGATTTCTACTGTGTGCATTAGGGCCTAAGAGTCATTCTGATTTCTGCTGTGTGCATTAGGGCCTAAGAGTCATTCTGATTTCTACTGTCTGCATTAGGGCCTAAGAGTCATTCTGATTTCTACTGTGTGCATTAGGGCCTAAGAGTCATTCTGATTTCTACTGTGTGCATTAGGGCCTAAGAGTCATTCTGATTTCTACTGTGTGCATTAGGGCCTAAGAGTCATTCTGATTTCTACTGTGTGCATTAGGGCCT
>NC_088414.1:37008891-37018891 GCF_034236695.1 Oncorhynchus nerka
GGGAGGGAGAGTGAGAGCGATGTGGGGGAGGGAGAGAGAGAGAGATGTGGGGGAGGGAGAGTGAGAGCGATGTGGGGAGGGAGAGAGAGAGAGATGTGGGGGAGGGAGAGTGAGAGAGATGTGGGGAGGGAGAGAGAGAGAGAGATGTGGGGGAGGGAGAGTGAGACAGATTGAGATAGAGAGAGAGATGTGGGGAGGGAGAGTGAGACAGATTGAGATACAGAGAGAGAGAGATGTGGGGGAGGGAGAGTGAGAGCGATGTGGGGGAGGGAGGGAGAGAGAGAGAGTGGGGGGAGGGAGAGTGAGAGAGATTGAGATAGAGAGAGAGAGATGTGGGGGAGGGAGAGTGAGAGAGATGTGGGGAGGGAGAGAGAGAGAGATTGAGATAGATAGAGAGAGATGTGGGGGAGGGAGAGTGAGAGAGATTGAGATAGATAGAGAGAGATGTGGGGAGGGAGAGTGAGAGAGATTGAGATAGATAGAGAGAGATGTGGGGGAGGGAGAGAGAGAGATTGAGATAGATAGAGAGAGATGTGGGGGAGGGAGAGTGAGAGAGATTGAGATAGATAGAGAGAGATGTGGGGGAGGGAGAGAGAGAGAGATTGAGATAGATAGAGAGAGATGTGGGGAGGGAGAGTGAGAGAGATTGAGATAGATAGAGAGAGATGTGGGGGAGGGAGAGAGAGAGAGATTGAGATAGATAGAGAGAGATGTGGGGAGGGAGAGTGAGAGAGATTTGAGATAGATAGAGAGAGATGTGGGGAGGGAGAGTGAGAGAGATTGAGATAGAGAGAGAGAGAGATGTGGGGGAGGGAGAGAGAGAGATTGAGATAGATAGAGAGAGATGTGGGGAGGGAGAGTGAGAGTGAGAGAGATTGAGATAGATAGAGAGAGATGTGGGGGAGGGAGAGTGAGAGAGATTGAGATAGATAGAAAGAGATGTGGGGGAGGGAGAGTGAGAGAGAGTGATAGAGATTGAGATAGAAAGAGAGAGAGAGAGATGTGGGGGAGGGAGAGTGAGAGAGATTGAGAGAGTGAGAGAGATGTGTGGGATGGAGAGTGAGACAGATTGAGATATAGATATTGAGAGAGATTGAGATACAGTGCCTTGCGAAAGTATTCGGCCCCCTTGAACTTTGCGACCTTTTGCCACATTTCAGGCTTCAAACATAAAGATATAAAACTGTATTTTTTTGTGAAGAATCAACAACAAGTGGGACACAATCATGAAGTGGAACGACATTTATTGGATATTTCAAACTTTTTTAACAAATCAAAAACTGAAAAATTGGGCGTGCAAAATTATTCAGCCCCTTTACTTTCAGTGCAGCAAACTCTCTCCAGAAGTTCAGTGAGGATCTCTGAATGATCCAATGTTGACCTAAATGACTAATGATGATAAATACAATCCACCTGTGTGTAATCAAGTCTCCGTATAAATGCACCTGCACTGTGATAGTCTCAGAGGTCCGTTAAAAGCGCAGAGAGCATCATGAAGAACAAGGAACACACCAGGCAGGTCCGAGATACTGTTGTGAAGAAGTTTAAAGCCGGATTTGGATACATGCTATGGCAAGAATAACCAATTCAACATCAAGCTTTGTAGTGCTAGGACAAGAAACTAAATATGCACTAAGGGTGAGCCCCAGGACCACGTTTGGAAAACCCTGGGTTGAACAGACCGACATATACATACATACATACATACATACATACATACATACATACATACATACACACACACACACACACACACACACACACACACACACACACACACACACACACACACACACAGACAGACAGACAGACAGACAGACAGACAGACAGACAGACAGACAGACAGACAGACAGACAGACAGACAGCGACAGACAGACAGACAGACAGACAGACGGACAGGTCTTTAACCCCTGGCTCTGTGGATTACATTACTCCTGATAATAATGGATCAGACTGGCAGAGCTGTTATTCAACTGAACCCAACACACACACACACACACACACACACACACACACGACACACACATAAAGAGTCAGCGCTGCTAGCCAGCTGAACACAGCACTAAGTCAAAACGACTCACAGCACTGAAGACATGTGCTCTGCTTAGTCAACTACATTGACATACTGCCAAGGCAGAGGCCAGTGCTGCCTGTACACACACATACACTCATAAACACACTACTATATCAAAGAGAGGGATGGACGGGACAGGACAAGAGGCGTCCAATTATACACTTCAGAGGAAAGAGAGAGAGAGAGAGAGAGAGAGAGAGAGAGAGAGAGAGAGACAGAGACAGAGACGGAAGATGGAGTCATTAGGGGGGCAGGTAGCCTAGTGGTTAGAGCACTTTAGTCTGTCGGGAAGATGGGGTCATTAGGGGGGCAGGTAGCCTAGTGGTTAGAGCACTTTAGTCTGTCGGGAAGTTGGGGTCATTAGGGGGGCAGGTAGCCTAGTGGTTAGAGCACTTCAGTCTGTCGGGAAGATGGGGTCATTAGGGGGGCAGGTAGCCTAGTGGTTAGAGCACTTCAGTCTGTCGGGAAGTTGGGGTCATTAGGGGGGCAGGTAGCCTAGTGGTTAGATTATTGATATGACCGAGAGAGTTAACTTGTTAGCATTAGCACATCACACATTTTTTCTATGGGAAATACTAACCGTTCCCCATCTTGGTAATGAATGTGTTTGATCAAGCCAATCTCTCCATTCTGGAGTCATTTCCTGGAGCTTGTGTTAGCTTGTCGGCTAAATGTGATATGTTATCCTATAGGAAATGCTAACTGTTCCCCGTCTTGGTCATAAGTGTCTTTGAGCAGTTACAACGTCTGGCGTTGATGACATCAGCAGACAGAGTTGATGGGATTTTTTTCTGGAAGATAAAATGCTATAGAGAGAGTTTAACCAGGCTCCGCCAATCTGGTCTGCTGCTAATGCAGCTAATGTTGAGGTGTGTGTGTGTGTGTGTGTGTTGGTCTTACCAGTGCCAGTGTTGAGGTGTGTGTGTGTGTTGGTCTCTTTCCAGTGCCAGTGTTGAGGTGTGTGTGTGTGTGTGTGTGTGTGTGTGTGTCAGAAGCGATGTGCTCAGACCAGTATGGGTTGATGTTGATGAAATAAACTGTTGTGTTTATAGACCTGCTTTTAACATGTATATGTACACACACTACAGACACTACACACACTACACACTACATACTACACACACACACACACACACCTATAATTTAGCCCAAACAACTACCTCTTTCCCAACTGTATTTAATTTATTTATTTATTTTGCTCCTTTGCACCCCATTATTTTTATTTCTACTTTGCACATTCTTCCATTGCAATACTACCATTCCAGTGTTTTACTTGCTATATTGTATTTACTTTGCCACCATGGCCTTTTTTGCCTTTACCTCCCTTCTCACCTAATTTGCTCACATTGTATATAGACTTGTTTTTTTTTTTTTTTTTTTTTTTTTTTTTTTTTTACTGTATTATTGACTGTATGTTTGTTTTACTCCATGTGTAACTCTGTGTCGTTGTATGTGTCGAACTGCTTTGCTTTATCTTGGCCAGGTCGCAATTGTAAATGAGAACTTGTTCTCAACTTGCTTACCTGGTTAAATAAAGGTGAAATAAATAAAAAAAAATAAACACACACAAACACACACACACAGAGAGACCGCGCCAAACATATAATTACAGCCAGGTCACCCGTGACACAAGTCAGTATTTGACGTCCATCCATGTCAGAGGTCGACGGAAGGTGACCGGTGTCTCGGGGCAACAGTTAACGCTGTCACCTTCAAGACGGTTTCGCTTTTACTAGGACGTTGTGGACGAGGATGGTGGATGGGTATAACCATCTGCCTCTATACATAACACACACACACACACACACACACACACACACACACACACACACTGCCAAACGTGTAATTCAGGTTTGTACACGTCACTCTCTCACCAACTAGATCTCACAGTCTCATGTCAGAATCCATGTTTCTCAAACTTCAAGTTTCAAAGTTGTTCCAAATGTTACATTTCAAAGTGTTGAAGGTTTGGACTTAACTCCAACTTTTTAAAGTTAGGTTTCAGTTCAGGCATTAACACTGAATGGTTGAAGTAAGGTAAAGTTTTGGGAAAGGCTCAAAACAAAAATATCACAAACAACTTTCTGTCTCTGGATTTGAACAACCTTTGCTCCGCCCATCCTCCTTCCCCATCCAACCTTTGCTCCGCCCATCCTCCTTCCCCATCCAACCTTTGCTCCGCCCATCCTCCTTCCCCATCCAACCTTTGCGCCGCCCATCCTCCTTCCCCATCCAACCTTTGCTCCGCCCATCCTCCTTCCCCATCCAACCTTTGCTCCGCCCATCCTCCTTCCCCGTCCAACCTTTGCTACGCCCATCCTCCTTCCCCGTCCAACCTTTGCTCCGCCCATCCTCCTTCCCCGTCCAACCTTTGCTCCGCCCATCCTCCTTCCCCGTCCACAACACCCCAGCAAAATACAAACCTACTTGAAAGTAACAGCGTCACCGTTGCCCCTAGTGACCGGTTTCCAACGTCGTCTCCCGACATCCTCAGACATGGACGGACGTCGATTACCGACTTGTATCACAGGTGACCTGCCTGCTGTCACACATCTCCTCTGGTTTAGGTTCATGTTAAATGTATCACACCTCCTCTGGTTTAGGTTCATGTTAAATGTATCACACACCTCCTCTGGTTTAGGTTCATGTTAAATGTATCACACACCTCCTCTGGTTTAGGTTCATGTTAAATGTATCACACCTCCTCTGGTTTAGGTTCATGTTAAATGTATCACACCTCCTCTGGTTTAGGTTCATGTTAAATGTATCACACACCTCCTCTGGTTTAGGTTCATGTTAAATGTATCACAGGTGACCTGCCTGCTGTCACACACCTCCTCTGGTTTAGGTTCATGTTAAATGTATCACACACCTCCTCTGGTTTAGGTTCATGTTAAATGTATCACAGGTGACCTGCCTGCTGTCACACATCTCCTCTGGTTTAGGTTCATGTTAAATGTATCACACACCTCCTCTGGTTTAGGTTCATGTTAAATGTATCACACACCTCCTCTGGTTTAGGTTCATGTTAAATGTATCACACACCTCCTCTGGTTTAGGTTCATGTTAAATGTATCACACCTCCTCTGGTTTAGGTTCATGTTAAATGTATCACACACCTCCTCTGGTTTAGGTTCATGTTAAATGTATCACACACCTCCTCTGGTTTAGGTTCATGTTAAATGTATCACACACCTCCTCTGGTTTAGGTTCATGTTAAATGTATCACACACCTCCTCTGGTTTAGGTTCATGTTAAATGTATCACACACCTCCTCTGGTTTAGGTTCATGTTAAATGTATCACACCTCCTCTGGTTTAGGTTCATGTTAAATGTATCACACACCTCCTCTGGTTTAGGTTCATGTTAAATGTATCACACACCTCCTCTGGTTTAGGTTCATGTTAAATGTATCACACCTCCTCTGGTTTAGGTTCATGTTAAATGTATCACACACCTCCTCTGGTTTAGGTTCATGTTAAATGTATCACACACCTCCTCTGGTTTAGGTTCATGTTAAATGTATCACACACCTCCTCTGGTTTAGGTTCATGTTAAATGTATCACACCTCCTCTGGTTTAGGTTCATGTTAAATGTATCACACCTCCTCTGGTTTAGGTTCATGTTAAATGTATCACACACCTCCTCTGGTTTAGGTTCATGTTAAATGTATCACACACCTCCTCTGGTTTAGGTTCATGTTAAATGTAGCACACCTCCTCTGGTTTAGGTTCATGTTAAATGTATCACACCTCCTCTGGTTTAGGTTCATGTTAAATGTATCACACCTCCCCTGGTTTAGGTTCATGTTAAATGTATCACACCTCCTCTGGTTTAGGTACATGTTAAATATATCACAGGTGACCTGCCTGCTATCACACACCTCCTCTGGTTTAGGTTCATGTTAAATGTATCACACCTCCTCTGGTTTAGGTTCATGTTAAATGTATCACAGGTGACCTGCCTGCTGTCACACACCTCCTCTGGTTTAGGTTCATGTTAAATGTGTCACACACCTCCTCTGGTTTAGGTACATGTTAAATATATCACAGGTGACCTGCCTGCTATCACACACCTCCTCTGGTTTAGGTTCATGTTAAATATATCACACCTCCTCTGGTTTAGGTTCATGTTAAATGTATCACACCTCCTCTGGTTTAGGTTCATGTTAAATGTATCACAGGTGACCTGCCTAACATAACATGTCACTCCCTCACACACTGCCTCTGTCTTGGGTACATGTTAAATGGAATGAATGTTAAACAAATGTAGACCAAGGAAAGAGTGGTGTGTGTGTGTGTGTGTGTGTGTGTGTGTGTGTGTGTGTGTGTGTGTGTGTGTGTGTGTGTGTGTGTGTGTGTGTGTGTGTGTGTGTGTGTGTGTGTGTGTGTCTGTGTCTGTGTCTGTGTGTCTGTGTGTGTGTTCTATGCTACATAACTTTACTAATGCTGGAATCATAAATCAATATTCAATGTAAAAATCGAATGGATTATTCTGCAGTATGGAGGCAATGTGAAACACACCCAAAAGGATTGTCTGGCTGCCCCCATAGTCCCTTTAGGTTCCAGCCTATGTGGAAAGTGTTCTACATGGAACCCAAAATGGTTCTAGCTCGAACCTTAAAAAGTTACTCAAAGGTTTCACCTATGGGTACAGAACTCTCACACAAACTCTCGCTTTTGCGTGACACACACACACACATGAATACATACACGCTGTCGTTGGGTTAAATACACACACATGAATACATACACGCTGTCGTTGGTTTAAACACACACACATGACTACATACACAATGTCGTTGGGTTAAACACACACACATGAATACATACACGCTGTCGTTGGGTTAAACACACACATGAATACATACACGCTGTCGTTGGGTTAAATACACACACACATGAATACATACACGCTGTCGTTGGCTTAAATACACAAACACATGAATACATACACGCTGTTGTTGTGTTAAATACACACACACATGAATACATACACGCTGTCGTTGGCTTAAATACACACACACATGAATATATACACGCGGTCGTTGGGTTAAATACACATGAATACATACACGCTGTCGTTGGGTTAAACACACACACATGAATACATACACGCTGTCGTTGGGTTAAATACACATGAATACATACACGCTGTCGTTGGGTTAAACACACACACATGAATACATACACGCTGTCGTTGGGTTAAATACACATGAATACATACACGCTGTCGTTGGGTTAAATACACATTAATACATACACGCTGTCGTTGGGTTAAATACACATGAATATATACACGCTGTCGTTGGCTTAAATACACACACATGAATACATACATGCTGTCGTTGGCTTAAATACACACACATGAATACATACACGCTGTCGTTGGGTTAAACACACACACATGAATACATACACGCTGTCGTTGGTTTAAACACACATATGACTACATACACGCTGTCGTTGGGTTAAACACACACACATGAATACATACACGCTGTCGTTGGGTTAAATACACATGAATACATACACGCTGTCGTTGGTTTAAATACACATGAATACATACACGCTGTGGTTGGGTTAAATACACATGAATACATACACGCTGTCGTTGGCTTAAATACACATGAATACATACACGCTGTTGTTGGCTTAAATACACACACACATGAATACATACACGCTGTCGTTGGGTTAAATACACACACACATCAATACATACACGCTGTCGTTGGCTTAAATACACACACACATGAATACATACACGCTGTCGTTGGCTTAAATACACACACACATGAATACATACACGCTGTTGTTGGCTTAGATACACACACATGAATACATACACGCTGTCGTTGGGTTAAACACACACACACACATGAATACATACACGCTGTCGTTGGCTTAAATACACACACATGAATACATACACGCTGTCGTTGGGTTAAATACACACACATGAATACATACACGCTGTTGTTGGGTTAAATACACATGAATACATACACGCTGTCGTTGGGTTAAACACACACACATGAATACATACACGCTGTCGTTGGGTTAATTACACATGAATACATACACGCTGTCGTTGGGTTAAATACACATGAATACATACACGCTGTCGTTGGGTTAAATACACATGAATACATACACGCTGTCGTTGGGTTAAACACACACACATGAATACATACACGCTGTCGTTGGGTTAAATACACATGAATACATACACGCTGTCGTTGGGTTAAATACACATGTATACATACACGCTGTCGTTGGGTTAAATACACATGAATACATATACGCTGTCGTTGGCTTAAATACACACACATGAATACATACATGCTGTCGTTGGCTTAAATACACACACATGAATACATACATGCTGTCGTTGGCTTAAATACACACACATGAATACATACACGCTGTTGTTGGGTTAAACACACACACATGAATACATACACGCTGTCGTTGGGTTAAATACACATGAATACATACACGCTGTCGTTGGGTTAAATACACATGAATACATACACGCTGTCGTTGGCTTAAATACACACACATGAATACATACACGCTGTTGTTGGCTTAAATACACACACATGAATGCATACACGCTGTTGTTGGGTTAAATACACATGAATACATACACGCTGTCGTTGGGTTAAACACACACACATGAATACATACACGCTGTCGTTGGGTTAAATACACATTAATACATACACGCTGTCGTTGGGTTAAATACACATGAATACATACACGCTGTCGTTGGGTTAAATACACATGAATACATACACGCTGTCGTTGGGTTAAACACACACACATGAATACATACACGCTGTCGTTGGGTTAAATACACATTAATACATACACGCTGTCGTTGGGTTAAATACACATGAATACATACACGCTGTCGTTGGGTTAAATACACATGAATACATACACGCTGTCGTTGGCTTAAATACACACACATGAATACATACACGCTGTCGTTGGCTTAAATACACACACATGAATACATACATGCTGTCCTTGGCTTAAATACACACACATGAATACATACACGCTGTCGTTGGGTTAAACACACACACATGAATACATACACGCTGTCGTTGGGTTAAATACACACACACATCAATACATACACGCTGTCGTTGGGTTAAATACACATGAATACATACACGCTGTCGTTGGCTTAAATACACACACATGAATACATACACGCTGTCGTTGGCTTAAATACACACACATGAATACATACACGCTGTTGTTGGCTTAAATACACACACACATGAATACATACACGCTGTCGTTGGGTTAAATACACACACACATCAATACATACACGCTGTCGTTGGCTTAAATACACACACACATGAATACATACACGCTGTCGTTGGGTTAAATACACACACACATGAATACATACACGCTGTTGTTGGCTTAGATACACACACATGAATACATACACGCTGTCGTTGGGTTAAACACACACACACACATGAATACATACACGCTGTCGTTGGCTTAAATACACACACATGAATACATACACGCTGTCGTTGGGTTAAATACACACACATGAATACATACACGCTGTTGTTGGGTTAAATACACATGAATACATACACGCTGTCGTTGGGTTAAACACACACACATGAATACATACACGCTGTCGTTGGGTTAATTACACATGAATACATACACGCTGTCGTTGGGTTAAATACACATGAATACATACACGCTGTCGTTGGGTTAAATACACATGATTACATACACGCTGTCGTTGGGTTAAACACACACACATGAATACATACACGCTGTCGTTGGGTTAAATACACATGAATACATACACGCTGTCGTTGGGTTAAATACACATGTATACATACACGCTGTCGTTGGGTTAAATACACATGAAT